>NW_020194394.1:0-955 GCF_002847485.1 Aspergillus campestris IBT 28561 | reverse complement strand
TCGAGCGTATGGGGCTTTGTCACCCGCTCTGCAGGCCCGGCCGGCGCCAGCCGACCAACCCAACCATTTTTTACAGGTTGACCTCGGATCAGGTAGGGGATACCCGCTGAACTTAAGCATATCAATAAGCGGAGGAAAAGAAACCAACCGGGATTGCCTCAGTAACGGCGGAGTGAAGCGGCAAGAGCTCAAATTTGAAAGCTGGCTCCTTCGGGGGTCCGCATTGTAATTTGCAGAGGATGCTTCGGGTGCGGCCCTGTCTAAGTGCCCTGGAACGGGCTGTCAGAGAGGGTGAGAATCCCGTCTGGGATGGGTGTCCGCGCCCGTGTGAAGCTCCTTCGACGAGTCGAGTTGTTTGGGAATGCAGCTCTAAATGGGTGGTAAATTTCATCTAAAGCTAAATATTGGCCGGAGACCGATAGCACAAGTAGAGTGATCGAAAGATGAAAAGCACTTTGAAAAGAGGTTAAACAGCACGTGAAATTGTTGAAAGGGAAGCGCTTGCGACCAGACTCGCCCGCGGGGTTCAGCCGGCATTCGTGCCGGTGTACTTCCCCGTGGGCGGCCAGCGTCGGTTTGGGCGGCCGTCAGCGGCTCCCGGAATGTAGCGCCTCTCGGGGCGCCTTATAGCCGGGGTGCAGTGCGGCCAGCCTGGACCGAGGAACGCGCTTCGGCACGGACGCTGGCATAAAATGGTCGTAAACGACCCGTCTTGAAAACACGGACCAAGGAGTCTAACATCTACGCGAGTGTTCGGGTGTCAAACCCCGTGCGCGCAGTGAAAGCGAACGGAGGTGGGACCCCTGAGGGGCGCACCAATCGACCGATCCTGATGTCTTCGGATGGATTTGAGTATGAGCGTAGCTGTGGGGACCCGAAAGATGGTGAACTATGCCTGAATAGGGCGAAGCCAGAGGAAACTCTGGTGGAGGCTCGCAGCGGTTCTGACGTGCAA
>NW_020194393.1:0-1049 GCF_002847485.1 Aspergillus campestris IBT 28561 | reverse complement strand
TATTTAAAAAATATTATTTATGTTTATAATAAAAATTCTTTAATTTTAATACCTTTATCATTTATATTATTAATTAAATTATTTAAAATTTATTTTTTATTATACAATTTATATATATAATCTTGAACTAATAAAATATAAATTACTTCCTATATATATAAAATTATCTTTAAATAAAATTTTTTTTATTAATTTTAATTTAAACATACTAATTATAATTTAAATATAACATTATATTTTTATAATATACAAAAACTTAATTACTTATTAAAATTAAAAAATATATATATAATTTTATTTAAAAAATTTATTTTTTTAATAAAATTACAATTAATAATAAAAAAATATTAAATATATTAAACCAACAACAATAAATAATCAAATTATTAACAATTCTTTTACCTTGTTATATTTCATAACTAAATTCATCACATTATTATACTATATTCATATATAAATCATTTACAAAATTATAATTTTACTTTTATTATATACAATTATTATATATTAATAAATCTAAATTTTAAAATTCATACTTACAATTTTAAAAAATTTAATAATAAAAATATATAAAAAAAATTATAATTTAATATTATTAATTTAAAATATTTTTATTTTAATATTATATTTTAACACAACCATTATAATTAAAATTAAAAAAAAAAATATTTTTAACAATATATCTTAATTATTTATTTAAAAATCTAAAATTAAAAATATTAAATTAAATTTAATACCTATATATTTTTTTAATTATATATTTCATTTATAATAAATAATTCTTATACTACAAATAATTTATTAAATAAATTAATTCAACAAAATAAAACAATTTCTCTATATCTTAAAAAATTTTTTAAATTATATAAAATATAAAATATTATCATTATAATAATATTATCTTCATTAATATTAACTAAACTTTTTACTTCATCAATATCTTAACTCTATATTTAAATACTTTTTAATTTATAAAATAATTATTCTTCTATAAAATCTTATCCTTCTTCTTTTATAATATTTAACTATATACCTAACTTACAATATAC
>NW_020194392.1:0-1138 GCF_002847485.1 Aspergillus campestris IBT 28561 | reverse complement strand
TTTTAGATATATATTTGATATAGATATAGTTAAGTAATATTTATATAGTGATTATTAAGTGAATAGAAAAATGAAAATATAATTATAAAGAAAAAATTTAAAGGTTAAGTTAAAGAAAATATAAGTTATTATATTAAATTATTAATAAAAGAGTAATTAGAATTGAAATAAGAAATATAAGGTTGAAGATTAATGTTTTAAATATTAAAATATAATATTAGGAAAAGAGATGAATAGAAATATAAGTGAAAAAAAAAAATATTTAGAAAATATATTAAATAAAAATAGATAAATTTATTTAATTTAGGGTTAAAAAGGTATAGATAAGGAATAAATTTTAATGAAAAGAAAAATATTTAAAAATTAAGATAATAAAAATTATATAGTAAGTAGGATTAGAAAAGAAAATTTTAGTATGGAAAAAGAAAAGTATAAAATTAAATTATGGAAATTTTAATTATGAATAGATGAATTAGAATAAGAAAATATAGGTGGTAAATAAGAAGTATAAAATTAAATTATAGTAATTAATATAATTTTAAGAATTAAGGGAATTGAAAAAATATGGTAATGATTAAAAGTAAAATGTTTTAAAATTAAAATAAAGTATATTGTAAAATATATATATATATATATAAATATATGTTAAAAAATAGAAATATATATTTATAAAAATATTAAGAAGTATATAAGAATTTAAAAGGATATATAAAATATTGTAAAAATTATTATAGATATATTAAAATAATTATATATTTTTTATATTGGATATGGAATATAAGGAGTAGATTTTAGGGTAATATTATTGGAAAATTTTTAATTAAGATATATAATATTATAATAAAGTAATATATTTTTAATTGGTTTTGATATAATAAATATATAAAAAGATATAATTTATTTAAATATATTATAAAAGATAAAAAAATTTTAATATAGATAATTATTAATTTTGTAAAAATATATGATTGAAGAATAAAAGATTTTAATGATAGTGATAGGATTATAAAAGGATAAATAAATAATGTAATTTAAAATTATGGGGTAAATTGTAATATTAATTTTAGTTTAAGTTATATAATTTATAGTAGTTATAATTTTATAGGTAAATATATATAGATAATGGTATATATTTTTT
>NW_020194391.1:0-2222 GCF_002847485.1 Aspergillus campestris IBT 28561 | reverse complement strand
CGGCCCCATCGGCTCCCAGACAGCCGGGCCGCGGCGGTGATGTCGCCGTCGGCAGCGGTTGGCCCCGGGGCCGTGGAGGGGCGCCCCGGACACTCGCCAGTTGGCGCTGGGGCCGGCGACGAGGACCCCAGGGGGACGTCGGGGGGTCGGGGGTCGCGGGGGGTCGCGGGGGGTCGCGGGGCGATGGCGAGGGGGCGCCGGCGAGGTGGTGGACCGGTCCGTGAAAACGCCCAAGTCCCCTTCCTGCCCGGTTAGGGGGCGAATCTGGGTGGCCCACTTTGTATGGCAGACTCGCCAGTTGGCGCCCACCGCCATAGTTAAGGGTGTCCCCCTCAGCCACTTCCGGACCACCCACCGTTTGCACGCCACCCGCCCCCAACGGGGGTCGGTGAGTACATGTGGGAGGCAGTGGTCGAGTCAGACGCAAGTCTGGCCGGCCCCGTCCTCCTCACATCTTCCATACCAGGTTGGCCGCTTTGTACTGGTTCCGGTGGTGGCAGGGTTCCCTCAGTTGGACCTCACTTCGGAAGTGCGAGCGGTCGCCCACCCCAGCCGTAGGCACGTTGCCGCTTGTCGCGGTGCGTCCCCGCGGGCGGGTCGGGTGGTTCGGGCGTTGTATCGGCAGGAAGGCAGACAGTGCGTGCGGATGCCCACTGGCCTGTGGTTCCTCCCAGCGTCCGGGCCCCCCTGCCCTCCCGTGTGGCGCCCCGCGGCTATAAAATGCCGTGGCGTGTCCGTAGTTCTGGTGGTGTCCGAAGGTCCGGGGCCGCTTGGTCCCGGCACCGATGGGGTCTGTGGATCGTTGGCCGCTGGCCAGTCTCGATACCCAGTCTCCTGGGGGGAGCCGCCCTATGGTAACCGCCGTTCGCCGGCGTGACCGTGGGTCCGGACCCCTCACCCGAGGCCCGTATGCCGCAGCCCGTCAGCGCCCTCACGGGCGTCCTGGCGGGATTCCCTGCGTGCGGACCGGTGCCTGGGGAGCTTTCAGTGGGGGCAATTGGATGGTCGCCTCGTCCCCCCGGTACGCCGGGGAGCCGCGGCGGCCGGGCGTCCCTGTGGCGCCCTTCCAGATGGAAGCCTGTTTCGAACATGCCGGTCCCCCCTCGGGGGGGCCTGTAGGGCCCGAGAGGCGCGTCCCCGCTCCGGCGGGCGGCCGCGTCCCCACGGGTCCGCCACGATCTAGGTATCTGGTTGATTCTGCCAGTAGTCATATGCTTGTCTCAAAGATTAAGCCATGCATGTCTAAGTTTAAGCGATTAAACGGTGAAACTGCGAATGGCTCATTAAATCAGTTATCGTTTATTTGATAGTACCTTACTACATGGATACCTGTGGTAATTCTAGAGCTAATACATGCTGAAAACCCCAACTTCGGAAGGGTGTATTTATTAGATAAAAAACCAATGCCCTTCGGGGCTCCTTGGTGATTCATAATAACTTAACGAATCGCATGGCTTGCGCCGGCGATGGTTCATTCAAATTTCTGCCTATCAACTTTCGATGGTAGGATAGTGGCCTACCATGGTGGCAACGGGTAACGGGGAATTAGGGTTCGATTCCGGAGAGGGAGCCTGAGAAACGGCTACCACATCCAAGGAAGGCAGCAGGCGCGCAAATTACCCAATCCCGACACGGGGAGGTAGTGACAATAGAATACTGATACGGGCTCTTTCGGGTCTCGTAATTGGAATGAGTACAATTTAAACCCTTAACGAGGAACAATTGGGAGGGCAAGTCTGGTGCCAGCAGCCGCGGTAATTCCAGCTCCAAATAGCGTATATTAAAGTTGTTGCAGTTAAAAAGCTCGTAGTTGAACCTTGGGTCTGGCTGGCCGGTCCGCCTCACCGCGAGTACTGGTCCGGCTGGACCTTTCCTTCTGGGGAACCTCATGGCCTTCACTGGCTGTGGGGGGAACCAGGACTTTTACTGTGAAAAAATTAGAGTGTTCAAAGCAGGCCTTTGCTCGAATACATTAGCATGGAATAATAGAATAGGACGTGCGGTTCTATTTTGTTGGTTTCTAGGACCGCCGTAATGATTAATAGGGATAGTCGGGGGCGTCAGTATTCAGCTGTCAGAGGTGAAATTCTTGGATTTGCTGAAGACTAACTACTGCGAAAGCATTCGCCAAGGATTTTTCATTAATCAGGGAACGAAAGTTAGGGGATCGAAGACGATCAGATACCGTCGTAGTCTTAACCATAAACTATGCCGACTAGGGA
>NW_020194390.1:0-3688 GCF_002847485.1 Aspergillus campestris IBT 28561 | reverse complement strand
TAATTTTTTATAATTCTTACTAGTTATTAATAATTATATATTAATAATTTATTCTTATATTACTTAAGAATTATAAATTTAATAATTTTATTCTTTAATTTATAATCTAGTTATTAACTTAATATATTAGCTTAATTAATTTTATTATTTTTATAATATTAGATTTTAAAATTATATTATAATAATATTTCTAATTATCTTGCCTATCTTTATATTAATTTTATATTTTAAATATAATAATAATTACTAATAATTCTTTATTATAAATATTATAATTTAGTTTTATTTAAATTAATTTTCTTAAATAAAATATAACTAATTTTAATTTACTATTATCTTCTAGTTAAGTTATTCTTATTCTAATAATATAATCTAAAATACTTATTTTAATTATTATTTCTTTTTTTAAATTATATTATATTAAGACTAGTATAATAATAAGTTAATATTTTATATTTCTAAATACTTTTTAATAATTATTTATCTAGTTAAAGTCTTTTATTTTCTTTATTAAATTAAAAAGTAGTTCTAATTTATATATATAATAATAAATAAATCTTTAATAATAGTTTACTAATTTTATAAATTATTATAATTTTTTAAGATTTTTTAGTTATTACTAGTCTTTAATTATCTAAATTTTATTTTTATTAATATAAATTTTATTTATAAATATCTAATATCTTAAAAAGTCTATTTTTATAATATAGAATTTATATTTCTTTAATTTATATTATAACTTAATAATTTATAGCTTTTATAATATTTATTTAATATATATTTTATATTCTTTAAGACTCTTTAAAAAGATAAGAATATTATTAAAATATATAATAATAAATATATCTAATAATTTTCCTAATATTTTATTAATAAATCTCTAGAATAAGACTAGTATATTAATAAAATTAAATAATATAATTAAATATTTATAATAATTATATTTTAATTTAAATATTATTTTTTATTTATCTTTTTTAATAATATATAAATAGTTATATATATTTATAATATTAAGTTTTATAAAGATCTTAACTCTCTTAAGCTTATCTTATATTTTTATAATTAATAATAATATATATTTATTCTTAATTATAACTTAATTAAGTAATTTATAATTTATATATTATTATAAATTTTATTTTTTTTAATATAAATAAAATATTATATCCTGCTAGTATTTTAATAATTAAATTATTTTTTTTACTAGTTATTAATTAATATATATCTATTATATTTATAATTCTTTTTTTAATATTAAATAGATTTTTTTATATATTATCTGTTTTTTTTCTTTAATTAAAATAATATAATTATATACTTTATACTTTAATAATTTAAAGTTTTTAGATTACTTAAATAATTTCTTGAAATTTTTATAATCTTATAATATAATAATTTATCTTATTATTATTAATACTTATATTTTAATATTATTAGTATTAAGTCTTTTACTTATAAATCTCTTAGTAATTTCTCTTAATATTAAATCTCTTAGTTAATACTTAAATTTTTTATTTCTAAATATATTATTAGAACTTAAATACTTTTATTATTTATTTTTATTTTAAATAATTATAATTTATAAACTAAAGATTATTTATTTTTTAATTAATTTTTAAATTATAATCCTTAAGTTATAAGATTCTTAATATTATATTATATTATTTTAATTATATTATATTAAAGTTTATTTATTTAAAATAATTAAATATAATTATAAGAATTAGTCCTGATTTAATTATAAGATAATTTTTTAAATTTTTATTATTTAGTCTTATAATAAGTTTTAGATTAGTTTTTTTTATATCTTTAATATCTAGTTTTTATTAGAATTAAGAGTTTATAAAGTTACTTATTATTCTAGAATTAAGTATTATTTTAGTTACTTATTTATATACTTATATAATAAATTTAATATAAGTCTCTTATTATATTATTATAAATTATTTTTTTTCTTTCTAATTAAGTTCTTTATTATATAATAATTAGACTAAAAAGTAATTATTAATAAATTTATTATTATAATATATAATATATTAATTTTTATAATAAATTATCTAGTATATTTATTTATATTCTAGATAATATAAGTATTCTTTATATAAATATTATAAATTTTAATAAGAATAAGTTATTCTTTATTCTTTTATAATTTTAGATACTTTTAATTAATATTTAAATACTTTTTTTTAATATTATATTTCTTATAATAAATATATAAGTATTAGTTATAGTTATATTTATTATATAAGTTAGAGTATTATTTATACTTAAGTTTTATAAGTTATTATAATATTAAGTATTATTCTTTTAATATTATATATATTATATTTTTAAATAATATTTATATTTCTACTAGTATATTTTTTATAATTTATTAGTTTTTTTCTAGTATTTTAGATTCTAATAAGTATAATTCTTAATCTTATTATATATACTTATTTTAATAACTTAATTAAACTCTTTAATTTTATTAATTATAATATATTACTTTCTTAATTTAATTAATATTTATATAATATCTTATATATTAGCTTCTTTATAATATTCTTTTATAATTTTCTTTAATTTTAGAGAATTTTAAGATATATTTATTTTTAAGCTTAGTTTTAGATCTTTTACTTAAGTATTAAATTCTTTATTAAGTAAATTAATATTCTTCTAGATTATACTAAGAAATTTATTTTTTTTAACTAGCTTATTTATATTAATAGCTTTATTAGATCTATCTATTCTCATATAGAATTTATTACTTTTATTATTAGACTTTATTATTTTATTTTCTTTATTAAAATAATTTTAAATCTTTATATTATAATTATTATTATTAGTTATTAATAATTACTTAGATTTATAGATTTATTTAATTAATTAATTTTATAAATTATATATAATTTCTTAACTAGTAAATCTATCTTAGATCTCTTATTCTTATTATTATATTAAGTATCTTTAATTTTTTTATAAATAATTTTTAATTACTTTTATAATTTTTTATATTATTTTTTTATTATTCTAATTAGTATTCTTTTATTATATAGTCTTATTTCTTATAATTATAATATATTTATTATTTTAGTATTACTCTCTTTCTTTCTTAAGAATTTCTTAATATTAGATTATATTTAATTTTATTAATATAACTTATAAGAATTACTATATCTTAGCTTTTAAATTATACTTATTATTTATTATTAATATTATACTAGCTTATTTTTTAATTATCTTAATATTTATTACCTGACTAATTCTTATATCTATATTAAAATTAATAATTTATTATTAATTTAATTACTTATTTAATTATTTATTAGAATTCCTAGTTATTTTATTTAAATTAATTTTTTTAAATCTCTAGTTTAAGCTCTTTCTTAAATTATATAATATAAATATTATTATCTTTAATTAAGATATAATTTATTAAAATTCTAAAGTATACTAGTTAATTAATTTAAATTATTATAATTTATAATTTTTATAATTTTATTTAATATTTTAAACTAAATTAATATCTTTAAATATTATATAAAGTTATTTCTTAAAATTATTATAACTTTTAAATATTTCTTTAATTTATTATCTTAATTATTTATAATATTATTCTAGAAGTTTTTAATAAAAAGTTTAAATTAATTAAATACTAGATTTTTTAAATATATAATAATAAATATAATTTTATTAGATT
>NW_020194389.1:0-4130 GCF_002847485.1 Aspergillus campestris IBT 28561 | reverse complement strand
AATATATTATAAAATAAGACCTGTAAGATTTTTATAATTAAGATTTTTAATATCTCTAATATCTTTTTAAATATAGCTTTTAATAAATTATAACTTCTTAAATATTTATACAAGCTCTTAGCTATCTAATGTTCTTAATAATTATATTTATATAAATATTAATATTCTTATAATTATAGTTATTTATCTTTAATATATAATTATAATTATGATAAATACTTTCAGCCTTTTTTCTATAATATTATAATTATAAAGTCTAAAAACTTAGAGAAAAAGAGCTAGATAAGATCTTATTAATATTAAATATAACTTTCCAGAGTCTAGACGCTTAAAAATAGATATAATATAACTTTAGTCAGGTTGCTGAGTCTTTTTTTCTAGTATTAAATAGTAGTAATTAGAGATATAAGAAACTAGTAAAAAATTAAGTTAAAAAGAACTTGATTTAGGCAAGAAATTTCAAGAATTTATTTAGTAATTAAAGAGATATTTAAAAAAAAATAATAAATATAATTAGAATACTTAGTTAGAATCTTTATTAATAAGTTACCTAGTATAATAATATTAGTAATTAATAAGCTAGTAACTTCTTTTTATATAATCTTAGAAAAGTATTATAAATTCTTAAATTTTATCTTTATTAATTTATTAAGATAATTTTATCTTATAATCTACTAGTTAAATATTAGCTAGATCTTTTAAAACTAGGTCTAGCTAAGAATAATATTATATCTTATTATATTAATAATATAAGTAATTATTTAATAATTATAATATCTTTCTTTATCATCTTAAATCTAGAATAAGAAGATATTATATATATAATAAGCTTATATTTATTACAGAAACCTAATATAGTTAATATCTTATAAAAATAGCATAGCCAGGCAGAAGCTTAATACTAATTAACTAATAATAGAATCAGGATTCTTGTATTATAAGATACTAAATTATATAATTATTTATTTTATATCTACTCTCAAGGAGTAGCTAGAGAAGTATATACTAGAATTATATATTATTAAAGTAATTTTACTAGTAATTTTAAGAGAGTTATTATAGGAATAAATATTAAAAAATATATAAGAATACTTATTTACTTATATTTATAATTTAATTATTATATAAGATTTTAAATTAAATTAAATTATTATTAATAATTAATAAAAAGATTACAGGATACTTTTTACTTTAAATAATTTAAATTATTAATATTAATATAATAAAAGTTTAAGAAATTCCTAAAATCTTAATATATTAAATATTAATTAATATAAGTAAAGTCTTAAATTAATTTAAATTAATTTAAAATATTATTATATTAAATAATAATAAAATAATTATATTAATTTCTAAGACTAGTAATAAAAGTAATTAGAGAGATATTAATATTAAACTAATTCTAGTAAATATTATTAATATAATTAAGTAATTATATATATATATTAAATTCTTAAAAAAGTAACTTATAATCTATATTATTAAAGTTAAATTACTAGAAATATTTAATAGTACTTATTTTAAGCTTTATATATTTTTAATATAAATAAATATATATATCAAGATAAATAAAGAAAGATTTATTACTAAATTTAATAAGATTATATTTATTATTATATATCTAAAGAGTTTAATATTTAATTAGTTTAAATCTTATATTAAGAACTTCTAGAATAATATTAAAAATAATTAAGATAATAAATTAAAAAAAATTATTTAAAAATTATAATAATTTTAAGAAATAACTTTATATAATATTTAAAGATATTAATTTAATTTAAAATATTAAATAAAAATTATAATAATTATAATAATTTAAATTAATTAACTAGTATATTTTAAAATTTTAGTAAGTTATATCTTAATTAGATTAAGATAATAATATTTATATTATATAATTTAAAAAAAGATCAAGCCAGAAGTTTAAGAGAAATTAATTTAAATAAAATAATTAAATAAGTAATTAAGATTAATACTAAGCTATTTAACTTTAATATTAAGTATAAGAATTAATTAGATAATAAATATTAAGATAACTAGAGAATAAGTTAGTATAATATTAATAATAAATAATAAATATAATTAAAAAGCTAAGAATATAATAATTCTTATAAGCTATAATTAATAGAGCTATATATAACTTAATATTAAGAGATCTTTAAGAAAGAAAGAAAATAATACTAAAATAATAAAATATACTATAATTATAGAAAGTAAGATTATATAATAAGAGAATATTAATTAGACTAATAAAAAAATAATAATAAGAAATTATAAAGTAATTAAAGATTATTTATAAAAAAGCTAAAAATATTTAATATAATAATAAGAATAAGAAGTATAAGATAGACTTACTAACTAGAAATTTATATATAATAAAATTATTAATATAAATAAGCTAGTTAAAAAAGATAAATTTCCTAGTATAATCTAGAATAATATTAATTTACTTAATAAAAAATTTAATACTTAAGTAAAAG
The DNA here is from genome assembly GCF_002847485.1 of Aspergillus campestris IBT 28561. NCBI lineage: Eukaryota > Fungi > Ascomycota > Eurotiomycetes > Eurotiales > Aspergillaceae > Aspergillus > Aspergillus campestris. The sequence goes on along the minus strand of NW_020194389.1, from coordinate 1,650 downwards.
ATTTAAAACTAAGCTTAAAAATAAATATATTTTAAAATCCTCTAGAACTAGAAAAAATTATAAAAAAATATTATAAAAAAGCTAATATATAAGATATTATATAAGTATTAGTTAAGCTAAGAAAATAATTAATTATAATTAATAAAATTAAAAAGCTTAATAAAGCTATTAAAATAAGTATTTATAATAAGATTAAGAATTATACTTACTAGAATCTAGAATATTAAAAAAAAACTAATAAATTATAAGAGATATATTAATAAAAGTATAAATATTATTTAGGAATATAATATATATAATATTAAAATAATAATATCTAGTATTATAATAAACTTATAAAACTTAAGTATAAATAATATTTTAACTTATATAAATATTATAATTATAAATAATAATTATATATTTATTTTAGAATATACTTATAATATAAGAAACTATTATAAATAATATATTATAATAAATATTACTAATTATATAATATAAAAAAAGTAATAATAAAATACTTATTAAAGATACTAAAAAATATAAATAAATAAGAAATAATATACTTATATTAAGACTTATAATATTCTTATAAAAATTACTTATATTATTTATATTATAAATATATAGTATAAATATAATATTATAATCATAAATATAAAGTATATTATAATAATAAATTTATTAATATTTACTTATTATAACTACTATTATATAAGCAAGTATTAAATTAATAAAACTAGAAATAGATTATAATAATAAAATAAAGAACTTATATTATATTTATTATATAAATATATAAATAAGTAATTAAAATAATACTTAATTTTAAAATAATAAGTAATTTTATAAACTCTTAATTCTAATAAAAACTAGATATTAAAAATATTAAGAAAGCTAATTTAAAATTTATTATAAGATTAAATAATAAAAATTTAAGAAATTATCTTATAATTAAATTAGGACTATTTCTTATAATTATATTTAATTATTTTAAATAAATAAATTTTAATATAATATAATTAAAATAATATAATATAATATTAGAGATTTTATAGCTTAGAGATTATAATTTAAAAATTAATTAAAAAATAAATAATTTTTAATTTATAAATTATAATTATTTAAAATAAGAATAAATAATAAGAGTATTTAAGTCTTAATAATATACTTAAAAATAAAAGACTTAAATATTAGTCAAGAGATTTAGAAATAAATCTAATAATAATTATATAATATAAATATTAATAATAATAAAGCCAAGTTATTAAGAGTAATTAAAAATATTATTAAAATAAGTACTAAATATAATAATAAATTATTATAAAATTATAATATTAGATAAAGTTATTAAGAGACTTATAAATAAAAAACTTAGTACTAGTAATATTAAAATATAAATATTAATAATAATTAAATAAATTATTATATTATAAGATTATAAGAGATTTAAGAAATTATTTAAATAATCTAAAAATCTTAAATTATTAAAGTATAGATTATATAATTATATTATTTTAATTAAAAAAGAAAATAAATAATATATACAAAAAATTATTTAATATTAAAAAAAATTTATAAATATTATAAATATATATTAAGAAATAATTAGTAAAAGAAATAATTTAATTATTAAAATTACTAGTAAGATATAATATTTTATTTATA
>NW_020194388.1:0-4295 GCF_002847485.1 Aspergillus campestris IBT 28561 | reverse complement strand
TTATCAAATTAATCTAATAACAAAAAAAAAAATTAATAATTTTTTTATTTTTCAATTAATAAATATTATATTATATATATATATATATATATATATATATATAACTATATATTCTTTCTAAATATTATTATTTACAAATAAAACTAAATATAAAATATTATATAAATTTAATCATTCTTTATTCATAAACATAAATAAAATAATAATTAAATTTAAAATATAAATATTTATACTTAAATAACTATATAAATCAAATTTTTAATCAAATTATATTCTATTTATAACTTTATTATTTTTAAAACAATATCTTTTATTTTTAAATCTTTTAATTTACTAAATTATTTTATTAATTTCCTTCAAATAACATTTTTTCACAATAAATAATTAATAAACTTCACTAATAACACTATTTAATACACCTATAATTTTAATAAAACAAATCCTTCTTTTAAATCATCATATAATACCATCTTTTTTTCAAATAATCCCATTAAATTTTAATACCATCAAATTAAAATAAATTTATATATAAACTTAAATCTAACATACTATTTATATTTAAATATCCTTTAATTTTACTTATTAATTTAATATTTAATTATTTTTATCAATTAAATTATTATTATTTATATTTTTATCATTATAATCATATAAACTATAACCTATATCTACTAATAAAATAAAATCATTTAAATTATATAAACTATATTTTATTAAATATAAAATAAAATATTTTATTTATTCCACACTATTAATATTTAAATCTAATAACATAAAACCTAAATTATAAATATACTATAATCAAATAATCTTTTTATTCTAAATTTATTTAAACCTAATACATTTCCTATTATTAATTATAATAAATAACTAACTAATAAACTTTTATTTCAATTATATTTATTTTAATATAAACACTATTATTTAATTTACTAATTTAATAATAAATTTAAAATATATATTTTATCTATAATATCTACAAAATTATTAACTATATTATTTATACCATCATAAACATCATTATATCATAAATTAATTTTCATCTTATATTTTAAATAAAAATCCTACATATATTAATAATAATCAATATTTATATATTTTTTATTTCTTTTCATTAACTATACCATCTAAATTATTTATAACATAAAAACTATCTAAATATTTAACACCTAATTTTTCATAAATTAATTCAATACCTAATAATATAAAACAATAATATAATCCACCTAATAAAAAATAATTTAAACTATCTTAATTATAATATTCTTAATTTCTATACATATCACATAATAAATATAAACCATAACTTTTAATTCTATATATAAAAAAATATAAACTAAATCACTACTATATATTAATAATACACTTCCCATTATAATAAAAAATAACATTAATTTTATTCTAATATTTATATTTTCACCTTTTTTTAAAATAATATTTTATACATTTAAATTTTTAACAAATTTTATCTTTTAAATAATAATCTTTATAAACTCATATACTCATTTTATATAATTTTTCTATTATAAAAACCTTTCATATTCAATATCAATAAACTAATTATAAATATTAATATATTAAATACTTTGTTATATAATATTTTAAAATAACCCACCAAATAACCCAATTCCATTATCTAATTATTAATAAATAAATTATTATATTATAAATATATACAATAAAATAATACTATAATACCTATTCTACTATATAATATATCATTATCACTTCTAAAATCTAAATCATTATATAATAATAAACAAAATATTTATTATAAAATCATATAATATTTAAAAATAAATTTAAATTTAACAATTTTATATAATATATATATATATATATATTATTAATTATATTTTTTTTTTTTTAATTTTATTATTATTATTATTATTATTATTATTATTATTACTATTTAATAAATCAAATAATTTAAAAATAACTAAAATTAATAAATTTTTATCATTATAATTAAAATATAATAAATAAATATAAAATATTAAACCAATTAATATATATAAATCTTAATTATTAACTATACCTTTACTTAAATTACCAATACTATTACTTAAATCTAATAATCCTTTTTCTAAACCATAATTTCCTAATAATTCTACATAACCTTTATCTAAATATTTATATTTTTACCACCTAATTTTAAAACACCTTCTACAATATATTTATTATATAATAATTCTATATATAATCTTTTTTAAATAAACTAAAAATATTATAACCTAATTTATATAATTTAAAATTAATAATTAATTTATTTAAAAATTCTTATAATAATACATAAATTACACTTAATTAAACATTAAATACAAAATTAATAATTTAAATAATTTATTACATCAAATTCTTTATCTAACATTATTTCATTTCTATTATTAATAAATAATCTATTATCTTTAAATAAACCATTACCTAAACCTATAAAAATATCTTTTTTAAATAACCAAAAAATATTTAAAAAATATCTAAAATAATTAATTTATTTTCATAAATAAATCACCTTCATTATCATTTTTTTAATTAACTAAATTACCATTATTATTATCTAAAAATTTTAAATATAAAACTTTATCTTAATAAATTTTATTAAACATATCACCTATTTTATCTACAAAATAAATTATATTACTTTATAAATAATATTTTCCATAATCATACTCAATAATAAAATCTTTATAATAAAATCCTTTCATAAAATTTACATCTACTAAACTTAATTAATCTATTAACATAACTTAATATTTTAAATTTAAAAACTCTCTTAAACCTCCATATCTTCTAAAATCTTTATTATCTTCTACTTATTTAATTACTTAACCATCACCTAATAATAATAACTCTTTATAAAAATCATTATTTACTAAATTTAATAAATCTAAATTATAACTTTATAAACCAACATCTATTACCATCATACCTAATTTACTCATATTATAATAATCAATAACTTTTTTAATATCTTTTTTAATAAACCTATTAAATAACTAAATACATTATTAATATCACCTAATCATAAACAAATCACTAAAACATTTTAACTATATTCAATTAAATTATATTATCTCATTAATAATTATACTCCTTCTTTAACCATATTATCATCTTTAATTAAATCATATACATTTTATTACCCTCCATATCTTTTTTTAATCATATATTTAATCCAACTTTTTAACTTTTATCTTTTCACCTATTAATAAACAAATACCAACTATCTTATCTTTTTTTCATTATAATAATTATCTAATTAAAATACTTTACTATAATCTATATTACCAAAATATCATATTATATCAAACATACCTACATTTAATAAACAATCACCTACTCTATTATTAATAATTCTTATAAATAACTTTATTATCTTCTATTCTATTATATCAAAAATTTACTAAAATATATTAACAAATACCAACACCTTCTCAACCTACAAACATTACTAAATAATTATCTCCTTTTACAATAATAATCATCATAAAATTAATAAACTTAAATAACTAAAAAATCTTTTATTATTATTATCATACTCATATAACTTATATAATATACTTTACTAAACTATATACTATTAAAACATTAATAACATATAAACATTTAATTAATCAAATTTAAAATTTCATAATACATATATTTATTCTACATCTATTCATCTTTCAACATTTATTTTTACATTATATTATTAAAACCTACTTCAAAAAAACTAATATTTCTAATAATTTTTTTTTATTACTTAACAACATTTAATTAAATTTCTCCATTTACTCCAACTTTTCTACCAAAAAAACCTGATACTATTTAACCTAATAAATTAAAACTATTAATTTAAATACATTACTTATATTTATTTATATACTCCCTCTTAATCTATAATACTCAACTAAAATTCCTAAACCTATTTCATATTCTTCTCCTGCTATTGTTATAATATAAATATCAAAATTTGTCCCAAAATATCATCAAAACTAATTGAACTAATTAATATTAAAAATGTTATTGATAATAACATAATTTCTATAGATATTACATTATTATAATATTTTTTCTATTTAAAACAAAACCTAATATCCCTATAAAAATAAAAATATTGAAAAATTCATAAATATTTATAATAATAACTTTCATTGATTTATCTATGCTATACTTTGCATGCATATAAAACTAAAGAATTTTTCTTTAAATTATTTTATTTATTTTATATGCAAAACTGTTATAATACTCGAACTTATACTCTCATGTTCGTAGCATGATATTCTACCTATTAAATTAACACATTTATACATATA
>NW_020194387.1:0-4470 GCF_002847485.1 Aspergillus campestris IBT 28561 | reverse complement strand
ATTTTTATTTATATAGAATTCTTAATCCTTTTATTAGCTAATTAGTATTTAGTTTTTACTTAACTATACTATCTTTATAAGATATTAATCTTATTAAGTTTCTATAATATTACTCTCTTTTTTTTTAGTATTTTATTTTTAAAACTTATAAAGATATATTCTTTATTTTTTATTTTTTATTTTTTTAATTATATCTTTTTATTATATTAACTCAAGTTTCTAATTACTTAGTATAATATTAAAAGATTTTTTATAATAATTATATTATTTCTAATTCTTGTACTTTTTATAGTAATTATAATCTTAATTATATAATAAATTCTAGAAACTAAAATTATATTATCTATACTTACTATAGTTATTAGTATAAAAAATACTTTTATAATAAAAAGAAGTAATAGTTTATTTATAACTAATATAATAAAATTAATTATAAGATTTAAGAGATTAAAGAGACCTTTATATATTTATTTATAAAGTTATTTTATTTTTATAAATAATAGAAATTTCTTAGAAAATATTACTCTAAAATATTAGAGTATAATTCTATTATTCTAGCTTATTTAAATAAAGAGAATCTCTTAAGTACTAAGAATCTTTAAGAACTAGATTATCTAGTTAATACTTAAGATAATATTCTAAATTTATACTAAAATTTTTATTTAATTTTATTAAAGTATAATAATCTATATACAAGACTAAAATATAAAGATTTATATAGAAAAATAATATATCTTAAGAGTTATAAGTATACTAACTAGAATAAGTATATATAATAATATTTTATTTTAATAAATTATTATTTTATATAATTAAAAAGTAGCTAAAAAGAGAAAGTCTTGATAATTTTATATAAATTAAAATTAGAATAAATTAATCTTAATCTACCCTATATTAAATTATAGAGTAGATCTAGATTAAATTCTTTAATCTAGAAATCTAGTAGATCAAGATCTAGATCTAACTTTTAGATCCTGATTTATCCTATTTAGAGGTTTATATATAATTACTAGCTTCTTAAAATAAAAAATTCAAGTATTTTTTTTTTTTAAATATTTTTTTTATTCTTTTTAATTTAGTTTGAATTATCTATTCTTGTTCCTATATATTACTTAACTTTATTAATTTACTTAAATTAAGCTGAGTTGTACACCTTTTAGACCTAGTCTAAAAAGGTCTACTTCTTACAGACCTTATTCACTGCAGGGTCTAGTATTATGTTACCCTAATCCTATATTAAGATAATTATGATTTTATTATTATATACTACTTATCTACTTATCCACTTGTCTATAAGATAGAGATTATAATACTTCTCTTATTCTTTTCTAGAGTTAAGTATTACTTTAATTACTTATTTATATACTTATATAATAAACTTAATATAAGTTCCCTATCTTATTATTATAATCTATTTCTTATTTTACTAATTTAATACTTGCTTATATAATAATAGTTATAATAAATAAATATTAATAAACTTTTTATTATAATATGCCTTATACTTATTATTATAGTACTATATTTATATTATATATTTATAATATAAGTAATATAAGTAACTTTTATAAGAATATTATAAGTCTTAATATAAGTATATTATTTTTTATTTATTTATACTTTTTAGTATCTTTAATAAGTATTTTAATATTACTTTTTCTATATTATATAATTAATAATATTTATTATAGTATATTATTTATAATTATTTCTTATATAAGTGTGTCCTAAAATAGGTATATAAGTATTATTTAGAATTATAATATTATTTATACTTAAGTTTTATAAGTTTATTATAATACCAGGTATTATTCTTTTAATATTATATATATTATATTTTTAAATAGTATTTATACTTCTACTAGTATATTTCTTATAATTTATTAATATTTTTCTAGTATTCTAAATTTTAATAAGTATAATCTCTAATCCTGCTATAAATATTTATTTTAATAATTTTATTAAATATTTTAATCCTGTTAATTATAATTAATTACTTTTTTAATTTAACTAATACTTATATAATATCTTATATATTAACTTCTTTATAATACTCTTTTATAGTTTTCTTTAATTCTAAAGAATTTTAAGATATATTTATCTTTAAGCTTAGTCTTAAACTTATTACTTAAATATTAAATTTTTTATTAAGTAAATTAATATTACCCTAGATTATACTCGGAAATTTATTCTTTTTAATTAGCTTATTTATATTAATAATTTTATTAAATTTATTTATTCTTATATAAAATTTCTTATTTTTATTATTAGATTTTACTATCCTGTTTTCTTTATTAAAATAATTTTAATTCTTTATATTATAATTATTATTATTACTTTACTAATAATTACTTAGATTTATAAGTTTATTTAATTAATTAATTTTATAAGTTATATATAAGTTCTTAGCTAGTAAGTCTATCTTAGATTCTTTACTTTTATTATTATTTTAAGTATCTTTAATTTTTTTATAAATAACTTTTAATTACTTTTATAATTTCTTATTATTATTTTTTTATTATTAGCCTGATTAGTATTCTCTTATTATATAATCTTATTTCTTATAATTATAATATATTTTATTATTTTAATATTATTTCCTTTCTTTCTTAGAGATTTCTTAATATTAAGTTATATTTAGCTTTATTAATTATAGCTTATAAGAATTATTATATTCTTAGTTTTTTAATTATACTTATTATTTATTATTAGTATTATATTAGCTTATTTTTTAATTATCTTAGTATTTATTACCTGACTAATTCTTATATTTAATATTAAAGTTAAATAACTTATTATTAATCTTAATTACTTATTTATTTATTTTAGTAAGAGTTTCTGATTATTTTATCTAGATTAATTTCTCTTAAATTATATAATATAAGTATTATTATCCTAATCTAACTAGAATATAACCTGCTAAAATTCTAAAGTATACTAGCTAATTAACTTAAATTATTATAATTATTATAATTTTTATTTAGTATTTTAAACTAAATTAATATCTCTAAATATTATATAAAGTTATTTCTTAAAATTATTATAACTCTTAAATACTTCTTTAGTTTTATTATCTTGATTATTTTTAGTATTATTCTAGAAGTTTCTTATGTAAGATTTAAACTAATTAAATACTAGATCTTTTAGATATATAATAATAAATATAATCTTATTAGATTTAATAGTAAATCTTTCTTTATTTATCTTTATATATATATCTATTTATATTAAGAATATATAAAGCTTAAAATAAGTATTATTAAATATCTCTAGTAATTTAACTTTAATAATATAAATTATAAGTTATTTTTTTAAGATTATAATATATACCTGTAATTACTTAATTATATTAATAATATTTACTAGAGTTAGCTTAATATTAATATCTTTTTAATTACTTCTATTACTAGTTCTAGAGATTAATATAATTATTTTATTATTATTTAATATAATAATATTTTTTAAATTATTTTTAAGTTAATCTAAGACTTTACTTATATTAACTAGTATTTAATATATTAAGATTTTAGGATCCCTTCAAGCTTTTATTATATTAATATTAATAACTTAAATTATCTTAAGATAAAGAGTATCCTGTGATTTTTTTATTAATTATTAATAATAAATTAGACTAACCTGAGATCTCTTATAATAATTATATTAATTATATTAATTAATAAGATAATCTAATAATCTAAAAGTAACTAATAAGTAAGAAGAGAAGTAAGATATACTAAGTATATATATATAATACTTAGATTAAGTATAAATAAATAGAAACTAGACTAAATATATACTCAGACTTAAAACTATTATTAAATATAATTAATTAAAACTATAAATATAGGTAAATAAGTATTCTTATATATTCTTTTTTTATATACTCTCTTATATATCTTCTAAGATAGATAATAAGATATATTTAATTAGTATACTTGTCTTTGTATACTTTATTATATACTTTTTAAAATAGATTTCTAAGTATATTATATAATATAATCTATGTCTTTATTTATGCAGGGTTCTTGATTCTTTTATTAGCTAATTAGTATTTAGCTTCTACCTGGCTGTGCCACCTTCATAGAGTATTAACCTTATTAGGTTTCCGTAATAATTAGTTATTATAAGAAGTTAGTTAATTAATATTAATTATTTTAATATATCTTCTTAGCTCTTGAAATATCCTTATTTTAAAGTTATAAGATTTAATTAATAGTTTTCTTAAAGTAATATTACTTATAATAAGAAATACTAAAATAAGAATTTTTTAAATTATTTTCTTAAATTAGAATACTTAATTATAAGATATTTAATCTTATTTAAATAATTATATAATTAATAATTTTTATATACTTTTCTTAAAATTTATACAAAAATTTAAATAAGATTTATAAAAATTTTAAGATATTAAAATAACTAATTATTATTAAATAAATTAATTATTAATCTAGTTTTTTTATTAATAAAGAT
>NW_020194386.1:0-6102 GCF_002847485.1 Aspergillus campestris IBT 28561 | reverse complement strand
TATTCCACATACATCCTTTCTACCTTTTAACTATACCCACCTTTTTCTCCTTTTTCCCTTTATTTAAATTACTATCCTTATATAAACTCTAATTCTCATTCTTAATTCATAAATTATTTTCTACCTATTTAACTATCCTTCTAATTAATATATATATAATAAAAATAAAATAAAAATATAAATAAAATAAAAATATAAATATAAATATAAATATAAATATAAATATATATATTATTTTTTTCTACTCTAACACCCAATATTAAATACCAAAAATTTATTACTTACCTATTATTCTACAACATATAATATTTTAACAATACTTTAACTTTTAAATTTTTCACTATTCTTTCCTAATCATAACCTTTTTACCTTATTTCATCATACCCATACTTTCTTTCTCTATATAATACTTTAACTTATAACCTAATCATCTTCATTTATCCTCTCTACCAATTTATCTTCTCAATCTAAAATTAATAAATATTATTTATCATTACTCTATCCTTAAATAACTATATTCAAAATCTTCTTTTTACCATTTAAACTATAACCCCTATCCTATAAACTATTCTAACTTTTACTACTTTCTTCACTTAAACTTAATTTAATACTTTCTACCAATTCCATCACTCTTATTATTTAATACTAAAATTACTTTAACATTTATTCAAACCATCATTATTTTTCTCTTTACCTATTAATCTATATCCTTTATAATCTAATTTATTATTTTCACCTAATTATTATTATCATTATTCATCTATTTTACTATTACATCAATCCTCATTAATATTTTAAAATAAAAATAATTTATTATTTTTCTCTTTACCTATTAATCTATAACCTTTATAATCTAATTTATTATTTTCACCTAATTATTATTATCATTATTCATCTATTTTACTATTACATCAATCCTCATTAATATTTTAAAATTAATTATTTTTTCATTATCCATCTACTTTTCTATTACATATTATTTATATATTAATATTTAAAATATAATTATTTTTTTATTTTCATCTCTTTACTATTACATATCTCTTCATTTTAATAAATATTTACTTTAACACCTTACCTTTCTCTTTTAAATCTACATCTCTACCAACTTATCTAATTTCTTTCAACCCAATTATATTTAACTCCCTCACTAACATTAAAATTTATTTCTTAACCTAACTTTACCATTTTTCTTTATAACTATACTAACCCATTTCAATTATCTCACTTACTTCAACCTATTACAAAACTTTTACATTACTTTTATTCTAACCTTCTAAATTTTTAAATCATTTTTATTATTTATTATATTTAAATATTTATTATATTAATAATTATTACTTTATTTCTAAAAATATCATTATTATTACAACTAAATCCTATTAATTATTATAATTAAATATATAATAATTATACTCTTATTTTTCTTCTACTTTTAAAAATATCCTAAATTAATCTTCTCTCCTAAATTCTTTCATCACTTATCTTTAACTTACTTATCCTTCCTTCCATTCTTATTTTAACTATTTACTTAATTATAATAAATTATATATTTTATACAAATATATAACATAAACAACATTTAAACCATATTTCAACATACCCAACTCCTTTCTTACTAATTTCTATCTTTATTCTATTTTATTTCCCTCTATAATATATAAACCATACTTTCTCACTACTTATTAAACCCATCTCATTTATCTCTTTAATCTACTAACATTCTAACCCTTCATTATTTTTTCATTCATTTTTATTATCTAATCCTACATCTATTTTCCAAACCTCTCACTCAATTTTTACTCTCTTTCTCAAATTATCCTTTTCAATTTATTTATCATAATATTATTTACTCTTATTTCCACTTTTTTCAAAATTTTCATACTATTTCATCATCTTTATTAAATATTTTAATAATAAAATATAAAAAAATATTATATATATATTATATATTTTTTTTTTTTAAACACCACTTACTCAACCTTTAACTCCAAAATATCCAATACTATTCTTATAATTTATATTATTATATTTTAATTTATTTCTATATTTACCTCTTATCACATAATAATTATAATCTTTTATATAATAATAATTATTTTCTAAATTACCACATTATTTAAATCTATATTTATATCTTTATTCATTAAAACTTTTATTTAATCTTCCTTAATCTCCTATTCTTATACCTTCTACTCTTTTATATTTTATATCATTTAACACAACTTTTTTAATATATATCTAACTTTTTTTATTTTTTTCATTAATTTATTTAATAAATTATTTTATTATCATAATTATTTATTCTAAATTACCTATCTAATTCAAAAAAATATCTATTTATTACATTTAATTTAATATTTTTAATTTTACTTTTTTAACTAAATCATTAATATATCTTTTTAAAAATCTTTTTTTTTTTAATTTTAATTCTAATTTTTTTTAAAATATCACTATTAAAATAAAAATATTTTAAATTAATAATATTAAATTCTACATTTTTTTTATATATTTTTATTATTAAATTTTTTAAACCTTTTAATTATTAATTTTCAAATTTATCTTTATTAATATATAATAATTTTCTATAATACAATTAAAATTCTAATTTTTTAACTTCTTTATCTATTAATATATTATAATAATTTCTTAATTTATTTCTTAACTATAACCATTTAAAATACTTTTTAATAATTTTCTTATTTCTTTTTTTTTTTAATATATTTAATCCTTTTTTTCTTATTAATTTTAATTTTCTTACAAAACTAACTTTTTTAAATAAACTTATATATATATTTTTTAATTTTAATAATTAATTAATTTTTTTCTATTATAAACATATAATTTTATATTTACATTATCATTATTATTTTTAAATTCACCATTACTAACAAAAATTTTATTTAAATATAATTTTCTATCTCTATTACTTAATTTCTCTTTTCTTATTTCATATTCTATATCTAAATTTATAATAACAAATAACTTTTAACTAATTTCATTACTAATCTACCTTCTACATTTATTAAACTTAAATAATTTTTATTATAAACATAAATACTATTTTTTCAATCTCTTACTTCATTTACAAAATCTTTATTACTTATATTAATACTTTCACTATTTATTTTTTTTTCTTATATTATTTTTTAATTTTACTTTATAATATTTAACATTATTTAAATATAATAATTATATTTATAATCTTATTATATAACTAATTCTATTTCATTATTATTACATTTTAATAATAATAATTATACAAATTTAAATATAATTAATAAATATTTTTTCATTAAAAAAATTATTATTTTTATCAAAACTCACCTTTTATTCTTTAACTTCTTATTTTATTCTATCTAATTTATATAATTAAACATTATAAAATATACTTTATTATTCTAAAATAATTTTCTCTTCAAATACACTTAAATCAAATTAAATTTTCTTTTAAATTTACCCAATTTATTACCAATATTTCTATATATTTTATTACTTACATTTATAAATCCCTATCTTAACTTTTTCTATAATCCAATACCTTTCCTTTATTCATCTTTTATCATATTCCCCTCTTACTCTACTTATATACTTTTAATTCAAACATTAAATCAATATTTATCCATTAAACTTTTAAATTATAATTAATTATCATATTAATAAATTACATATACAATAATAATATAACAAAAAACTTTTAAATATATTAAATTTTAAAATACATCTATTTACCATATATTTAAAATCTTACTTAAAATAAATATATATATTTAACTTAATCTAACAATAACTTTATAAATATAAAAATAAATATAACAAATTAAAATATTTTTTAAATAAATTTACAAATTTACAATATTAACTTTTTATATACCCATTACTTTTTTTTTATCTTTTCCCCTCATAAACTTCCTCCTAATCCTCAAAATCATATATTATTAAACTAATAAATTTTTTCATTTTTATCATACAACTACCTTATACACTCTAAATCATCCTAAATTTTAACTTTTTCAACTATTAACATTAAATCTTCATATTTCTTCTCTTCTATCTATATTTAAACATTATCTTCACTTCTATTCCAATTTCACTTATACAATCATCTATACATCTTTTTTATCTTTAATTCATTCATTCATTACCTCATTTAACTTCCAATTTATTTCTCTACCTTATTACCCTCATATATAATTCCTCCTTTAATCTTTTATCCTTCAAAACCTTATTTAAAAACCAATTTATATTCTTTACCCATCCTACATTTTTCATACATCACACTCAATACTTTTATATTTTTATCTTTTCATATTTCTTTTTTTTATTAAACATTCTTACAACATTATTTTATTTCTCCTATTATTATTATCTTAATTAAATCATATTTTTAAATATTTCAAACTAAACATATTTTACCTCCTTATCCCTAATTTACTTTATTCAATTTTCCTATTTCCTTAATTATTTTTCACTCAAACTCCTTTTTATTCTCTACTTTCTTACTTTTTATATTATCTATTACTTATATATATATATTTTATTTATATATATTTTATTTTTAATTTTTATTTATAACCTTTTAAACTTTAAACAATAAATTATATAATTATTTTAATATATATAATTAAATTAAAAAATTTTCCATAACCTTTATTACTTATTAAATTTTTTTTTTTACTTTATATATTATTAAATATATATATATATATTTCATCAAAATTACCTTTTATTAATATTTTTATATACCTAAAATTAAATTTAATACCATAATCTTAATTCTATTATATTCCTTTTTCTTTACTCATTTCATCATTATCTCTTTTATTATATCTATTAATAATAATTAATAAAATAAACATAATATCTATTAAATTAATATATTATCTATACTTATTTTTTCTTATAATAAAAAACAATTAATATTTATCCAATTTTCCTCTACCCCACATATACAATTATATTATTATAATTACTTTTACAATTTTCTTTATATTATTTATATCCTTTAAATTTTCATTATTTTTTCCTATTTTTACTCATTTCTCTTTTACTATTCTTCAAAAAATTCCTCTTCTAATCCTATTTCCTTCTTTTTTTTAAAAAAAACATCCTTAATTTCACTCAACAATAATTTTTTAACCTTAACTCTTTTTCTTTCTTTTTCCCTTTATACATACAACCTTATCTCACTATTTCCTATTATTCAACATTCATCCTTTCCATTCCTATTTCAAATACTCTCCTTTAAATTCACTACAACCCCCTATTTTTACAAAATCAAAATATATTTTCCTATATCACATTTCTTTACCTTCTAATATTTTAATTTAATTACCTACTCATATATTTTTCTCTTAAAACCATCTATACTATTCATTTTTTTCTTTCACTAACTTACCACATTTCATCTTATATCTATACAACTATAACCCTTTCTTCTTTTAAAACCCTTACCATTTTAATATCACTATCCTTCTTTTCTAATTCTATATACTTATTCATTTTCTCATAATTTTTTATCTAATCTTATTAATTTCTTTCATCTAAAATTAACTTTCTTACCCATTATTCAAAATTTACTCTCTTACTATTTATTTAAATTTTAACTCTATCTTCTTATAAAACTACTATTTCTAATTTTACCTCACTTTACTTTACACTATCTCTTATATATCATATTTATCCTTATATTAATTTTCCCCTATATTCAAACATATTTTAATCCATTTTACTTTAACAATTTTTTTACTATTCTTTTTTTATTTATTTTACACCAAATAAAAATCTCTTTTTATTTCTTTTCCTAAATCTACTAATATATTTCAATTCACTTCTTTTATTATTCTATTTCTCTTATAAACTATATTTACTATTTATTTTTCTTTAATATATATCTAATTATCCATAATATTTTCTTTATATACTTTCCTTTATTTTTAAATAAATATATCTTTCATATCATCTATATATTATTATACCTATACATATTTTATTACTATTTCATTTTATTATATTCTAACATAACTACTCCTCAACCCAAATTATACTCCTAACCAACCTTTCTCTAACCTTATTTATACATACAAATACAAATATATATAT
>NW_020194385.1:0-6798 GCF_002847485.1 Aspergillus campestris IBT 28561 | reverse complement strand
AAAGCGCGATATGAGCAACCATTCAATAACAATCTCTAACAAAAATCACAAGAACACTGGGTATTATGATAGTAAACCACACAAATTCCACAGCCCAACCAGACTCAACCCAGCCCATCAACCAACCCACCCCTACCGCGTCCGTTTACTCTGCCCCCTAGGCGCAGCCGTAGACAACCGTTTCTGACCCAGCACAGCCCCACAGCCTCAGCCCTCCGAACCAGCCCCCCAAGCTTCAATATATACGCCTTCGGCGCACGGTTCACCTCCGCCTTACGCTGAACAGCCATCAACCGATCCCGGAACTGGTGGAGCGCCGACGCAGGCAGATGCTCCAGGGCGTCGAGCACAAAGCAGCGCCCTGTCTCCTCGGCAGTGCCGATAAGCTGATGGTACAGATTGCGGCTGTCCTCGTCTTCGCCGTGGAAGGTCGTCCGGCCCCATCTGTTGCCGTCTAGGGCGTCTTTGTTGCGACTGCAGATGTCTTCGAGGAGCGTGATGAGGGCCTTGGATGCGCTTTCTGTGCCGTGCGGGGCGCGCGCGATGATATTGCTTTGGATACGGTAGACGTTGAGTTGGATTTTGTGGAGGACGGTGCGGACGTCTATGGGGTTGGTGTTGTTGTTGTCATCAGCGGGGAGGTGGCCCGTCAGGGCGTAGCGGTCGAAATCAGCGAGTAGTTTGCGAGATTGGCCCTGGATTTTATCAAAGTAGATAGCTGCGCAGGCGCCGGGGGCATTGCCTTGCACAGACGGGAGTAGACCGCGTCGTCGTGGGTAGCTAGTCTGAACATCGTGGCTTCGAAGTCGCCCTGGACGACGCACTGCTCTGGGGTGCGGCGGTGGGCGGGGTCGTCTGTGAGGTCGGGGCGGAAGTCTTCTGGAAGGATGGTTGCGCTGAAGGCTGTTATGATGTCTTTTACCTTTTGAGGCCGGGTCATGCCGCCTTCGGATTCGGAGCGGATGTAGGGCAGTTGTGCTGGTCTGCGATCTGCTCTAGTTTTCGTGGAGGAGGCGTTCGATGCGGGGTGGCCTGGGGGTGGCCGTCGGTTGATAGTGGGATGGTGTTAGGGTGTCTTGGGGGTGAAGTTGCTGTGAAGTCTGTCGAGAAGCCACTGGTTTGGTCTTAGTATGGCATGGAGGAATGTGCTTCAAGCGCGGTGAACTCACGAAAATGTGCTGACACGCCACATTAGGACGGCTCACAAAGGTCAAGCAAGTACAAGTATAGCCATCGGACCACATGCACCTGTCGATGCTCCGAGAGCTGAAAATGATACCCCGTCGGCCATCTACTGCAAGTGGTTATATCGAACTCGCTCGCTAGCCCGACAAGAGCTCTCGCTTCGGCGTCGTTGTCCAGCCTGTCGAGGCTGTAGTTAATTCCGGAGCTCCCCTGTATCGTAGACCTTTCAGGAGACGCTTCTTCTTCTGATTCGCTCTCCTCTGAGCTGCTTTCGATTTGCCCACTGTCAGGACGGGCAGGTCCCTCCCCGGGAAACGTCGATCGGGCATGTCGCTGCTAATCGAGAGCCGGTGCAAACGCCTGGTAGGGAGTGACATGAGAGGATCGATTGTTTGAATGGGATTTGAATTGCTTGAATCAATACTTTCGTAATCTCGAAATGAGCAAATGTTGTCGAATGTGGTAGAGCAACTGCCTGTTCCGAGCCGAGGATTTATAGAGTTATCACGAACCATGGATGAGAGCGGGCAATTGAACCACAGCTACCACTGACTGGCACATCGTAATTCGATCTGTATATGCGACCCACACTTATCCAGAAACCGAGATAATAATGGCATGCGCCGCACTTTCAGCCGCGTCTGCCTTTGCCGCATGGTCACGGCCTTCCATGGAATCTCGCAGGGCTGCGCAGACACCAGTATTGCCAATCTTTCAAGGGCACAGGAGATGGCTCGTCATTGCGTATCCTACGCCTAGGAACCGGAACCCTAGTCTCGCTATCCAGGGTTAATAAATCCGTGGCACGCGGCACAGGAACAGTCCAGACTTAAACGAGAGGAAGGATGCCCGATGGACATGAGATTTCAATACAGTAATTCGAGATCTGTGCCAGATGGTGTCACTATGGCAAAGGACCGTCGAGATATCCAGCTTCCAAGAACCGTGCAGGACAAGCAACCAAATAGAGCTGACGCATGAATCGTTGGTCACGGGTTTAGGTCTCTTCGTGGTACACGGTTGAACACGCAAAACTAGCACAGGAACCAATCGACAAGAGGATATACTTCCTTTGTCAACGTCCAGTGTGGCGCAGGCGCAGGGTAGATCCTCTTCCTTTGTCTTCGGACTTTCCTCCCGCAAGTGATAGTTATGTTCCATGCGCCGCACTCGTATGGGAGTTGCGGTAGCAATGTATGAGGCCTGAAAGGGCAATGTTAAAGGCCATGAGTGTTGGATAATATCTAGACCGTGCCTTACAAAAAGCCAGAGCCACATACTTGGTTTATCATGCCTACCACATGAACGGGGTCTATGTGACTGTTATGGTAATATACACTTTGGCTGTAGAGCGAGCCACCTGAGCGTTCTTGCACCCGTCATTTACGCGGCATACAGACGGTAGTACCCATAGACGGGCAATGATGGATGAGGCTGGTATATTGCAGTAGGAGTATAATCCTCTTCATAGTTTGTGTATTCTCTGCATACCCAGGTAATCGTTGCGTAAAGACCAAAGCGGCACAATAAGGCTTTCAGCGAATGCGCACTGCGTTGTCAAGCTCGTTGAGGGGCGCGCGGCGCAGATACTTTTCGGCAGGTTCTATGAGCGTGTGATTATCAGCCACGGACTTAGAAGACAGGACTCTATGTTAGTTCATTACCAGTCGCTCGTGGTGGAATGAGTGTGCTATCCAAGCCTTGTGGAGGACTCACAGTGATCGCAGTATTGAGCTGGCAATTCACGGCCTAGTAGCCTACCTACTCTGCTGCCTAATTGAATAATCCACGCGAAAATATAAAGGTCGCCCAAGATGAAAAGAGGGTCTTTGCATTGAAGATCAAGACATTACTACTATTTGTCAGAAGTACTACCTACTAAGCTAAGACCAATACAATGAAGAAAAACAAACGGCTCAACTACTATTCAAATATTGGGTGGTAAGTACAAATTCAGGCTGAAGGATTATCTTGAAACCAATGGAATCTACATGTAGGATCCTACCCTTCAATTATATGTTGTAACGCATGGGAATGCGAGAAAGAATCGTATAAAGGGGTATAAAAAGAAATTCGTAACCTCGTGAATTCATCGTCACCGTTGTGGATGAAATGAAACCTGCACCGAGTTAAGTCTTGGCTCTGGCCGCATTTCTCTTCTTTGCGTCGTCTAGTGCTTTTCGAATTCTCTGCCAATGGTCCGGATCTCCGGTCGGTTTGTTGGCGCCAGGGCCGACGGTAGGTGCTCGAGGCCCAGGGAGCAGACTGTCGATTGGGTGGTCGGTTTGGACGGCTTCAGATGGGATCTCTTGTTCGACCACAGGGCCTTTCCCAATGGCCGTAAGGAGTTTGTTGATGTTGGACGTGATTTCCGCCGGCCCAGCACGAATACTGTCCAGCTTGGAGGCAAGATCGCGCTGAATCTTAGCGTCTTCTTTCTTCTTCTCCTGGTCCAGTCTGCGGGAGACACTTGGGTCGGCATTCGAGTACCGTGCCTCTGCGACAGAGACACAGTAATCTGCGTTGTTGAGCCCCGAATCCGCGATGCCGAAATCGTGGAGTATCGACTCCGAGTCCTGCCGGAGCGATTCAACCAAAGTGAATACCGACTTTAATGTCTGCTCTATCTCGGCATCGGTCAAACCAGAGGCCTGCAGAGCCGATGCATCCAGATCCGTCACCTTGGCGGAGATCTCATCAATAAGACTTTGGTTCTCCCCTAGTCCGTGCATGATCGCGTCATCGAAAGAGTCCATGAGCCTGTCGCACGATCATCGCGATCCTTGGGCCGCTTCCAGAAGTTCGTCGTCCTCTATCGAATTCCTATCGAGCGTTTCAAGCAAGTGTGTCGCCCATGAAAACGAGCGGTCGTCGTCGGCCTTTCTCCGCGACGCTCGCGATCCAGGCAATCCCAAGCTCTTGTAACGGATTCCAGCTTCTGATAGATCGCATTGACAGTCTTCATCGTATGTGACAGACGGACCGACTTGCTTGACCCTTGATTTTGCTGCTTTCGTTTCAAGCTCGTATGCTGAATCATACTGGTTCGAAGAGACGATATTCCTCGTTCAATCGACCATCCAAGGATCAAAAACAGTCGCAATAAATTCCGTAGTTCGCCCGCTCTTCCTCCAACTGAGCCGTTCTGTCTGACGAATTCTCTCCAGAGATTGAATCGCATACCCGATTTCCTTGTCGTTAAACAGCGCATCGATATGCGCCTCTGACTCCTCTTGACGGCGCATTCGCTCTTTGTCCTAGTTCCCGGCGAGACCTGCGAGACTCTTCGGTCGACTTAAATCTCAGCCATATAGTTAAATTGTCCGGAACTCTTCGAGCTCTTCTCGTGACATGCCATGAGCTCTCCGACTGTTTGGAGAGAGGCTTGGGAACATCGAGCGCAATTCATCCAAAGACCAGGCATTTTCCTTGCGCAGGAAGCTGGTAACAGCGAGGAGAAGATGCTCCTGGCCTTCGCTCGTCCGATAGGCGACTTTTCTCTCGGATGACCAATGAAGGTCCGTCCTGTTATCCAGGCCCTGGCTGCGTCGCGGACGGGGATCGGCGCGTTGCCATGAGTCGTCCGCTTTCTGCAGACGCTGGCGCAAAGCGAGTAGCTGGTGTGCAGCCGTCGAACTTCAGTTGTCAGAGCCCCTCTGGGACCTTCAGTGTAGCGGAATGGTTATATATTGCTTGTGGGGGGTTGTCGCCAGAGTGTCAACCTGTTTCTGTGGTATATCGCTGACGGGGAACTGACGTCGACCGCATAGATGGGGCATGTGTGTTTTGTCGGGCCGATTTGCGAGTGGTTGGTTGCGAGGCAGACTATGCAGATCCACATGCAGGCGTATGCAGTCGGGTAGTATGGGGCGCCGCCGGAACATAACTTCCATCTTCGGATCTTCTGCCTCCGCAGGATACGAAGGTGTCTGAAGCGTTTCTCAGCTCCACCGGTATCAAGCAGGTAATAAAAGGGTGACGGCACTGATCGTCCGCGCGCCGAAGTGTCCTGTTGCCTAGCGGTGTCCTCTTCAGTTTTGGACCTGTTGACATTATATAGAATCTCGGAGCTCGTTTCCTTGGCATAATGCAGTAAAGATCTTAACGCTCCGCATCGGAATCGGCGACCTGTTCCTTATGGAGCATTGCCACAAATCGCTCCAGAGAGGATTTCGACCAAGGCTCCAAGTTCTCGCAAGGATCGACGGGTTTCGCAGGGGTCACCGGCACCCCTGTGTGCGCATTTGCGCCACCAGGGGTGGGACTTGGACCCCCCGTATCTATGCGTAGTTGCATGTTCTTCTGATGGCTCGTAAAATCCTGCCCGGACTTGGGCGTTTCTATCGGACTGGCTTTCTGCTGCAATGGGGATGGCGCTTGGGCCATGCTTTCCGTTTCTGGTAGCACCGGCTGATTCCAGGCTTCGATCAGCCCATCAATGTGCTCTGCGGTCTCAGCGCCGGCAATGCTACTGTACTCGGACTTCGCGCTGTCTACTCGGACGGGCCTGGTGGGATCTCGAGGTGCGTATCCGGCTCCCGGGCTCACCGGCGAGTACTTGGACTGCATCCCAGTATCCTCATGGGCATGCGCAACCCGGATCGTCGGGGACACATTTGACGGTGACGCAGCGGCCTCGGACGGGTGGGCCGGCGGCGCGTTGGGCACCGCGGTGCAACTTTTCGGGGACAGTGTTGCGGTCGGCTGCCGCGAAAGGGTCGTGCCCTTTCTCGGCTGCATTGCTTCTGCATCTTCAATGTATCCGTGGTCGGCAGAAAAATGTTCCCAGTCCGAAGGCCCGACAAATCCGGTAAGGGGATTGGCGGGAAGAGCGCTGTGGCTAGTCTTGGGGGGCACTGGGGAGCGATCGTGGAGTGAGGAGATTCGGAGGTAACTTGTGTTTGGTAAGTCCACGGGGGTTGAGGGGGTGGTCGTTCGGCCAGGTCATTGTACTGAAAAGGCGGCGGGAGGTGGGGCGGGGGCGGGAGCGGAGGAAGAAAGGCGGCACCCGAGTGGGATTGAGGCGGGGCGTAGGGAGTGTTCGCGAACCATGGCTGGCTATGCGCCGGCGGAAACGGTGGCCTATGGGAGTCCAGCGGGCTCACCTGCGGAGACGAGTCCTGGTTTGTACTTGAGGGTCGGGGCTATGCGACAGCATGAATTAGGGGCTAGTTCCAGTTGTCACACTCGGTTGGTTCAGCTATCTTCTTCGAGCACTCACCGGCAGTGGTGGGGTGTCTTGATATGTGGCTGGCGATTAAACTTCACTCCCCACGCCGTGGTGTCCATACCTGTCCAGGCCGCTGAACCGGAGACAGGTCTGCGCCGGTCGTCGCGGTTTGTTTGAGATGCACCGGACATGGGACCATACGTATTCGGGTTGTATGTCGGGACTGAAGTCGGTGGAGGGGATACGGCGCTCAGAGGCCTCGCTGGCTGCTGTGGATGTGGTGACAGACGCCATTCTGGTTGGGGAGGGCCAAAAGCCTGTGAGCCTGAGGGATTCGAATAAGGATTCGATCCAGCCATGACTGGCGCACTTCTAGTAAGGATACGAATTCCAAGAAGAGGGGTATTAGGCGATTATGAGATGCTCGTTGATCATGATGGAGG